>NC_050196.1:2294542-2299542 GCF_008315115.2 Sander lucioperca | reverse complement strand
CGCCTTCACCCACCTCTCTGACAATATGAACTCCACTGACTCTCCCTTGAAAAAAAAAAAAAAAAAGTAAACATTTCTACTCAGCACAACTGTTTGTCTGCATCCGACCGCTGTTGCGGCCATGAAATCAGATGACTCATTAGTGCAACGAGGGTGACCTTTTCATAAGGGCGGTGACATGTGAGGAAGGTCACCGTGGTTAAATGGCACACCCCTAAGTGACTGTCAATCAAGCGGCTGCCACCGTGTCGCCTCCCTGTCATCGTGCAGCAAATATTATGCAAGGATGCCGGGGTGAATTAACCTTCCCCTGCTTGTGTGCTACGCTGCTTGAACAGCTTCCAGATTTGTCAAGTTATTTGAAATGTATGAATTTGTTTTTAAAGGGCCGGTAGTGAATTTACACTTAAACTGGCTGTTTGGAAGAAGATTTATCGTTACGCCACCTGTAAAGACAGCAGTTAGGGGGCTGAAAATGATTCACACGGCCAACAGCTCAATTTTCTGCCACTTTTTTTGAGGTATCCAGGTCTGGCATTAATTCAGCCCCACTTCAGGGCTCATCAAAAGTAAGTGAAGGTGTGAGATTAGAAATTGTTTTTGTGCTTCTTTTTTTTTTCTCCCTTCGGCTCTCCTGCCGTAGTTTAGTGTTACCGGCTTCATGCCCTGACAAGAAGTGACTGCGGGCACTCGAGGTGAGTCTGTGCGGGAAATCAGTTTAGAAATTACTGTTGGTGGGAATAAGTGTGGCGCACATGAATGAGAAATAGATGTCAGTGTGTATTTCAGCAGCCAATCACTTGAGAGGCCTCTCCAGGAACACAAGTGAGAAGTGGTCAAATAATTGGACTCCCTGTGTCCTGTTAAAATATGTGTATTGGTAAAAAAAAAAGGAGCTGGGGAAGGTGTACTTCACCCGGCAGAATACCGAAGATTTGATAAATAGAAGGAAGGCACTTGAGGCTTTCACTCCAGCTTTTCCTGAAGGAAAAAACAAGCCGCTGCAATAATGACTCAAACAGCATTTGCTGCGCAGCAATCTGCATCGGCTTGTGTGTGTGTGTGTGTACGACTCATTCTGATTTACACTGTGGCCACGTTGCCCTAGATGAACTTTAGCAGGATCTAATTTAAAAAAAAAAAAAGTGCATAAGTGTATATACTGTATCTAGCAGATATTAGGCAATACAAACTGTTCTCAGAGTGAAGATGGTATGAAAGAGGAAAAAGCTATAGAATATACAGTTTAGGGGGTTTGATTTTTGTTGCAAACAATGTACCGGGAAAAGACGACGCAAAAATGTGCCATTACATCTCATCCCTGAAAGGAAAAAATGTGTTGCTGTCCAATTTAAGGAAGTATTGAACTGCCTTTGAGACCGTTCACATCTTGCCTGTGCAGACTGCAGCAACATGAAAGCCAGAATTATACTTCTTCAAAGATATACTGTACGTAATTTATCTGTCTCTGTGGATCTAAGCAGACAAAGGTATTATGGGTAACTGCAGGTCGCAGAGGTTTGCAGAAATCAAAGCACGCCACGCAATGCATTGTGCAGGCCTGAGAAACTGAATCTGATATAAGTGAAGAAATGTAAAGATCTTTACAGATTTAGAGTGAAATGTATCTAAAAAAAATGGTTAAAGTTAAATTCATTGCATCCTGTCATTTGATGTTATGTAAAGTAACCATGGCTCTGTATCAACATTTGTTGGCTCGTCGTGATAAAGAAGTTGTTTCTGCTTCAATGCTACAAAAACATATTCTATTTCGAAAATTTCCTGTAATTGATGTCGCTTTTAATTCTGCACATTTGGGACAAAAGTCCCCCTAAGAAGGTTTCTCAGCCTACATATGTCACTTCCTCTCCACAGCATGTTCAGTAATTATGTTTTTCTCATATCACAGTGAAGTTGAAGAAAGCCAGACACCCTTCAAGTCTGATAGGCGGCGTTTAATTGGTTCACAAATCAGCACCAGAAATAGAGTCCGTCAGCAACGAGCATTGCATAACTGTAATCTAGTTTGTTCTGGGTCAGCGGGCCTCGGCTCTCCGACGGTGCAACGTTAAAAAAATGTGACAATTCTTATTAAACGCAGTGTGAACGATGCAGATCAGCAGGCAGGATCCAGCCTGGAGGTTACAGACGCTTTTCTATCAGGGCTCCACTGACAGCACTTTGTAATTATTTATCATTTCATGCCCCCAAAACAAAGAAAAACTTAGGTCGTGTTTTTGCCACTAAATTTGATCCTTAATGGGTTCGAGACACCATCAACCCTCTATGAACTAGACTGCCCAACATTCAAGTTAGCAAGGCCAATATTGGCTGCATTAACTGATGTATTTTAGATGTATTCAGGATTTTCATGCATTCAAGTTTAATGTATTTTTGTTGGCTTTGGATTTCTAGTTATTGTTCATATTTACAATATGTTTAATGCTCATAATTTACTGTTAAAGGGTACATTTTTTTTTTTTTCAACCTCAACCCTCATCCCTATTTTCCAATGTTTTTGTGTCTAAAAGAACAGCAATCTTTGACATTGGTCCAGTATTAAGCGAGATCGCTGCAGTCGGCAGTCAGAGAAACAAGCTACAATGTAAGTTATTGGGCAATTGCACACCTTCAATTTACGTCCACAAAAGGGCAAGATTATGGAAAGAATTTCCACCTTTCTGTTAAAGAGTAAGATCCTTTTTTTTTTTTTAACATAAAAACATCCGCAAAATTGCGATCGCTAAACCCACCAGACTCTGTGTAAATAAACAGTAATTTTAGCATCGTTAAATACACTTCATTCAAAGTCGACAGAAACAAAATAGAACTACGAAAAGCCATTTTGGGTTTGTCGTTCCACTTTTTCAACAATCACAACTCTAGTTTTGGTTGAAATAAACACATAGTTTACAGATTTACATGTGAAAATATGTTGGCTCTATACAAGTATTGTTTTTTTCAATGAAGTCTGGTGGGTTTAGCGCTAGCGACCTCAGAGCTGTTTCTGGTTAAACAAAGAGGATTTTATGACACTTGTAATAACAACTGGAGCAAAAACAGCACTTTTAGTGAACAAAATTGATGATGCACATTTGTTCACGGCTGCTGATCATAGCGTTTTCGCTTCATACTGGACCAATGTCAAAGATTGCTGTTCCTATCATTCACTTGCACACAAAAACATGGGAAAATAGGGTCCAGGTTATAAAAAAACAACATGACCCTTTAACTTGTATAACATGAATAACATGGATAATGTTTGGTCGTCCACATCATTTTGGCCATATAGCATATTTGATTGATCAGTGTAAATCCACAGTGTGTGTAGGGCTGCCAAAGGAAACAAAGTACTGTATGTTTGTACTTAAAGGAAAAGTCCATCCTAAAATAGAACTGGCACATATTATTTCTATAATACTGTCCTCCTCAGTTCTAATTAGTGAATGTGAATCAGCCTGTCGTTAAGCCGAACGGCAGAGACACACTGCGGTGATGATGTCATGTACAGACAGATCCCGGAGCTGCTCCTCAGACGGTGAATAATGGAACAAGTGCTGGATGTGGGGACGGTTTTCTGATTCACAGCTGGAAGCCCCGACATTCAAATGAAACTCATTTGGATGGAACGTCTCAAACAGAAAGTCCCGTGAGCTGACAAGGCCAGAGTCGCTAATTCGGTGTCGATGCAGCGACTCATCAATCTAGGACTTGAAGCTCTGCTTTCCACTCTGTTTGTAGATAGTGG
Source organism: Sander lucioperca (assembly GCF_008315115.2). Classification (NCBI taxonomy): domain Eukaryota; kingdom Metazoa; phylum Chordata; class Actinopteri; order Perciformes; family Percidae; genus Sander; species Sander lucioperca. The sequence goes on along the minus strand of NC_050196.1, from coordinate 2,295,794 downwards.
CTTCAGTGTCAGTGAAACATAATGGAAACAGCTCAGTGGAAAATCGGTTTTAAGAGAGATTTTTTTTCCTTTAAATTAGAGAGGCGAGCTCACATGATACTCCTCCATCTTTCACTAAGCCTCTATCCCGTTTAAGTTGTCATGTTTCGCTTGTCGAGCTTTCAGATCTAGCATTGCCACGTTAGCAGTTGCTGATTAACCCCAGAGTTTGTAGTCATTTTTCAAACAATGTGCACTCGATTTCAGCGCGTGAAACAAAATCAAAAGCCGTCTTAAATATGCATATGATGGCTGAAACATGATATTATGCTAAGTGCTGCGTAATAACGAAAAACAGACTAAAGCTGAATATCCGACCTGAAAAGTTTTTGTATTAGTTTGTATTAATAAGGAATCATTACTGAATTTTATTTTTACTTTCAATATTTATACATGCTGTAACAGTAATTTCCCAGTTTGGGATTTAAAAAGTCTATATCTATCTATTGTATTTATCCATCTATCTACTGTATCTATCTACTGTATCCATCCATCCATCCATCGTATCCATCCATCCATCCATCCATCTACTGTATCCATCCATCCATCGTATCCATCCATCCATCCATCCATCCATCCATCGCATCCATCGTATCCATCCATCCATCTACTGTATCTATCTATCTATCCATCCATCCATCCATCCATCCATCCATCCATCTACTGTATCTATCTATCTATCCATCCATCCATCCATCCATCTACTGTATCTATCTATCTATCCATCCATCCATCCATCCATCCATCCATCCATCTACTGTATCTATCTATCTATCCATCCATCCATCCATCTACTGTATCTATCTATCTATCCATCCATCCATCCATCTACTGTATCTATCTATCTATCTATCTATCTATCTATCTATCTATCTATCTATCCATCCATCCATCCATCCATCTACTGTATCTATCTATCTATCTATCCATCCATCCATCCATCCATCCATCCATCTACTGTATCTATCTATCTATCTATCCATCCATCCATCCATCCATCCATCCATCCATCTACATAAAAAGACACAACCGCTTGACAAACCAGTGGTGTTGAGTTTTTGATGCTAAGCTGTGATTGGACAATCATTATTTGGGGGAGGGCTTTGGCGAACTGGAAATGTTTTTGCAGGAATATACAAGAAGAGCAGACATAGCTGCCATTTCTCTTTTTAATATCAAAGCCTTGATCTTGGTGGAGGCTTAATGTCAGGTC